>NC_051082.1:6071941-6090803 GCF_004664715.2 Peromyscus leucopus
CCATGAGACTGTTACTCATTTTAAATCCTGTTGATCAGGGGAACCAGAGATTAACCTGGCTTTAAACTGTGGGTTGGGTGATAGAGAAAGGTAGAGAAGAGGATGTGCTCTGTTTTGTTTCTTGGAAAAAGTTAAGCTGCTGTGACTTTACTGGGACAATTATCCTGTGGTGTGTGTTTAGGCACAGAGAAGACGGAAGGTCACTGGTATAAGAAAACTGCAAAACCTCTGGGTTTGGTGTCCCAGGTTTTGGCACCAAATGTTAGTAAATTGATGGCTGAAACTACGAGGAACAGTTCATCCCTAGAGGGCGAGGTATCCCGGACACCTCAGAGCTACTTAGGACAAGAGCTCTGCCCTGAAGGTGTCCCGGACACCTGGAGCTGTTTAGGACAACTGTGTTGGCAGGGACTGCAACAAAACAGCCCAACCTTGGGAAGGAAGGTTTTCTGACTTCTCGGGAGAGTCAGGCCTGGAACTGCTTCAGCAAGGAAGGGTATCCTGTCTCTTTGGGAAGGTCAGGATATACCTAGTATGATGGTATGATGGGGGATGGTTTCCCCGCAGGACACAGCAATCCTGCTCCTCTCCTGGAGAGCCACAATCTCTGGCTCAATGTTACCAGCTCTTTCTCACTCAGTCCACTATGGGTTCTTCTGTTCAGCTGTCAATGAAGGTCTTCACCCAATACTCTTTTGAGAAAGAGGTTTATTTGGGAAGGAGGAGTCCAGGAGAGTAGCTGCCTCTACCAGGGTGGAGAGAACAGCTCACAACTGACCCGGCAGGGCAGTTTATATAGGATGTCTAGGGGGCAGAGTCAACTGTGATTGGTTAGTTTATTTCCTGCCAAGGGATTGGCCAGTTTTGTGAGCAAGGGGCAGAGCTGGCCCTGATTACAGGGCCAAACTGTGTTTTTTCACTGGCCTTTCTTGGCTTTTTGACACTACCTCTAAAGCCAGGACACATATCTTTCACTGACTCTGATTCTAGGGGCCAAGAGTGTTATTTTGGTACTAGTCTCAGAGTCAGGGCATATTTCTTGGGTTCTGGGTTTGGGAATAAAGTGTTCATTTCTCTGGCTCAGGTCCCAAACACAGGCTGTGTTACTTTACCTGGTCCTGGGCCCTAGGGCCAGGATTCTGCTGTCCTGCTGTGATTGGTTGATTTCACAAGTCAGTTGGACAGGGGCAGAGATGGCTCTGATCTAAGTTAAACTGTGCTCCTCTCACTGGCCTTATCTGAGCCATCCTTCCCTAATTCTGGGCTCCAGAGTCAGGGTGGGTTTCTCTAGCCAGCCCCTTTTCCCTACAACCGGGATGTAAGCCTGCCTTTGAATCATTTATGGTCGGTCTAGTGTGGTTTCCTATATCCACTTCTTATGATGAGCTCACAGCAGAAGTGTTTTGAGTCCAATATTTTTAGGACCAAGATGTTGCCTTTAGTGCCCATGTGACACTGCTTCTTTCTCTCTTCTGTCCCCTCCTACCTCTCTGTCTTCTCTTTCCTTCTCTCTTCACCCCTCCCCTCTGTTGTTATTTTTAACCCTTTTGTCACTTGCTCTTTTATATTATTTGAAGATGTGTTGCATATGTTTATACTGTAGAATGTTTGTTTTACTACTCAGCTCCCAAATAAATAATACACATGGAGACTTATTATTACTTACAAATGTCTGGCCTTAGCTTGGCTTATTTATAGCCAGCTTTCCTTAATCTAAATTATCCCATCTGCCTTTTGCCTCTGGGATTTTTCCTTTCCTACTTCTGTATATCTTACTTTCACACTTACCCTATGACTGACATGTGGCTGGGTGGCTGGGTGGCTTGGCCCCTAGCATCCTCTTCTCCTTGTTCTCTTGATCCTTCTCCTTCTTCTTCCCTTTCCTCTAGATTTTTCATCTCTTTATTCTCTCTGCCTGCCAGACCCTCCTATCCTTTCTCCTGCCTTGCTATTGGCCAGTTCTTTATTAGATGTTTTAGGCAGGCAAAAAACAAAGCTTCACAGAGTCAAACAAATGCCACATAAAAGAATGCAACACATCTTTTCATTATTAAAACAAACATTCTACAGCATAAACATATGTAACACATCTTCAAATAATATTGAACAACAGTTCCCCCTTTTGTCTAAATAAACAGGAGAGGTTTTAAGCTTACCATAGATAAACTGTATACAACAAAGCAGTTATCAAGTAAGAATTACATTTACAATGTTCAGCCCATTTGTACTTAGCAAATTCAGAGAAAACACTCCACCATCATGTCATCATAGTTACTCCACAGTTCTATACCTAATTTACATTCTATCACAATTAAGGAAAACTGCAACTATAACTATCGAGCCTTCCACTCCATCCAAGACCCCTGAGTAAACAGGAAGTGCATTTAAAGCAACTTCCAAATCTCTGGAAGTGACAGAGACACCTGACTGCCTGGACAGTCACTCTAAGTTCCTGTTCATTTGTTGTACCCAGATTTCCCCCAAGGACCACAAAGGCCTCAAATCAGACAAAAAAAGGTAAGAGTCTTTTTTATTTCGAGTTTTCTTGGAACTCTCCATCAGTCTGACTCAGTCACAGAGCAAGAGAGACCCTGAGTAACAATGGGTCAGGGTTTTCAAAGCAGAATGGGGTTGGGGTCTACAGATTATATAGGAATAGACTCATGATTGGTTCATGCCAGGGCAATCATGTTAGTAACATTTAATTGGGTAGGGTGAGTTGGGGGTTAACATTATCCATTTGGGGGCAGGCCTGGACAAGTTGCAGGCTTTGTCCTTGAGCTGTCATGGAGGGATGCTAGCCTAGCAAGTACTGACTGTGGGGGTGGACTCAGTGGCCCAGGCTCTGTCCTTGTCTCATTCACGTAGCTCTAAGTTGGTGAGGGGTCACAGACAGTAAAGAATTGGCTGATCCTTGAGTGGTCGAAGTAGGTAAAGAAAAGGAGCTACTGCAAGGACTATGTCTTTTGTTCATGACCCTCCCAGAAACTGCTTGCTCAACTCTCAGGACACTGAAATTGAGGCCTGATCTCTGAGAGAAGACTAAGTAGCCCATTGTGGTGTCTTCTGGTCCTTTCAAAGGTTTGTGCATCCATCTTCAGGCTACAGGTCCGAGTATCTGGCAGACTTTTCAGTGTAGCAGGAAACTTGAAGGTCTGTCCTGCCTCCCACTGGCAAAGTTTGTCAGTTGCTTTCTTCTGGGTCCTGCAGAATGTCTCGCAGACTCCTCTGGGAAGCAGGAACCCTGGAGAACCATCCCGCCTTGCTTTGGCAAACTTCAGCAGTCACTTTCCAGTGGGTCTTGCATGTCCAGTTTATACAACATACAGTCAAGCAGTCAAGGCAAAAGCAATTTCTTGTCCAAATGGCTAACTTTGCCACCATGAAGGCAAACTCCTATGGAGCTTCTTTGATGCCCATCACTTTCTCTGAAGTAAATTGGTGCTGCCAGGAGCAGATGTGTCTCATTGTCATGAAAAGCCTTAGGGAGTTAAACATCTTAAATGCCATATTCTGTACATCTTCAAAGTGTTTGAAAATCATCTGTCTAAAATACACCTATTTAACCTTGAGAACATACCTAATGTGACTCCAAGTTTGATAAACTACCAACTTTGTTTTCTTGGTCTTTTTTCTTTTAACTTTTCAAGACAGGGTTTTTCAGTGTAGTTTTGTGACTGTATTGGAACTCACTTTGTAGACCAGGCTGGCCTCAAACTCACAGAGATTCTACTGCCTCTGCGTCCTGAGTGCTGGGACTAAAGGTATGCCCCCCACAACCCTTCCCAGGACTTTATTTTTAAACTATTCATTTTTTCTGTGGATATACCTTTTTTCTGTTCTTAAACCTACACACATTACTAAACACACTGGAAGTGTTTAGAGGTTTTACATCTGGATCTCTTTTACTGCATTTCTTTTAGACTTTTTAGTCTGTAGGAGCAAAAATCTGCTAAGCGGTGAGGCTAGGATCTCCGTGCTGCTCTAGCAACTGGCTCTGCCCGCTTCACAGTTCATGAGACTCAAGCTTAAAGGTCTTGTCCTGATACCAGAGATTCTTCTGAACTGCATTCAACCTTTCTAGAGCTCTAGAATGCCAAATGACAATGCTTGCACTGGGGCAGGTGTTTTTACTTAGTTTTTCTTCCTACTTAACAGACTGGTTGCTCAAGAGCTCACTGTCCCATAGAAACCCTTAAAGGAGACCGATCCTCTTTTTTTATTTTTTTCAGAGCTTTCTCAGGCCCTATGTAAATATGGCCCATGGTGGTACTCCAAAATGTTGTGCTTGTTGTTTACTCTTTTACTGTTTTGGTTCTTTGCTCTTTTGGAGGCCAACACCAGCTCCTTATAAACAATATACCAAGACTTACTGTTACTTATAAATGCCCAGCCTTAGCTTGGCTTATTTGTAGCCAGCTTTCCTTAATGTAAATTATCCAGTCGACCTTGCCTCTGGGCGTTTTCCTTTACTTACATCTGTATATCTTACTTTCACACATACTCAGTGGCTGGCCCCTAGCATCCTCCTCTCCATGTTCTCCTGTTCCTTCTCCTTCTTCTCACCCCAACCAGATTTCTCCTCTATTTATTCTTTCTGCCTGTCAGCCCCGCCTGTCCTTTCTTTCTCCTCACTAATGGCCATTTGGCTCTTTATTAGACCCTCAGGTGTTTTAGACAGGCACAGTAACACAGCTTCACAGTGTTAAACAAATACAACATAAAAGAATACGACACAATGCAGAGTACTAAGCACAGTAGGATCACAGGCTGGAAGCAGATGCAGAGATCCACAGCCAAGCACCAGGCTGAGCCCCAGGAGTCCAGTCAAAGAAAGGGAGGAGGGATTCTATGAACAAGAGGGGTCAAGATCATGATGGGGATATTATCTACAGAGACAACTGAACCAAGATGGTAGCAACTGACACACTTTAGCCGGAAAGGTGTGGAACCTGCATGGGACTGGACTAGGCCTCTGCATACAGGAGACAGTTGTGTAGCTTGGTCTGTTTGAGGGGCCCATGGCAGTGAGATTAGGATCTATCCCTGGTGCATGAGCTGGCTATTTATAGCCCATTATCTATGGTGGGATACCTTGCACAGCCTTGATGCAGGAGCAGGAGGCTTGACCCTTCCTTTTTTTTTTTTTTTTTTTTTGGTTTTTCGAGACAGGGTTTCTCTGTGTAGCTTGGCTTGACCCTTCCTGAACTGAATGGATCAGGTTTTGCTGACTCCCCCAGGAGGCCTTACCCTATTGGAGGAGGGGAAGGAGGGTCAGTCAGTGGAGCAGGTGGGGTTACAAAGAGTGGGAGGAAAGATGAGAGGCAGACCTGTGGTTGGTATGTAAAATGAATAAAAAATGTCAAATAAAATGTTTTCATAAATAAAACATAAAAAAAGATTGCAACACGTCTTTACATCTAACACAAATGTTGCACAACATAAACAAATGTAACACATCTTCAGATAATATTCCACAATACCCCTCCCCTCCTTTTCTGTACCTCTCCCTGCCTCAGCTCTCCCTCTCCATCCCTTTTCTGTCTCCTCTAATCCCTGATTATCTTGTACAAGCTTCTCGGTTTTTTGTTTTTTGGTTTTTTTTTTTTTTGCTTGTTTCCTTTTTTGAGACAGAGTTTCTTTGTGTAATACTCCTGATCATCAGGTGAGAGCACTTTCTGCTCTTGCTGAGGACCGGGAGTTCAGTCCTCAACAACCACCACATGGTGGCTGACAAGCAATGTCCGCTGGCCCAATACCCTCTGCCTCTGGGTTTGGCCTTCTCTCATGTTCCCTCTAACTTATCACCCCAGCGCCTCCTTTTCCCCACTTCTAACTTCATCACTGGATAAAAACCTTGTCGGGGTGAGTTGAGTTTGTCTCCTCGCTCAAGACCTCCTACCCTTCCAGCAGGACTCTGGACAGTCACTACAACCTACTACCAATCACTGCCCCTGTGCAGGCAGCTCAGGCTGCAGCTGTTGCTCACCAGGCCTGACCTTGGGAGGGTCAAGGCCTGACCTTTGGGACTCCAGTGGGGATGGGGTTGGGGTTAGAGACATGGAGAACTGGGCAGCTGGTCACTAAAGGAGAAGAGTGACTGACAACCATGTAGCCTTAAAACACCAATGAGAAATGTTATTCCTAAACTTGGTTAACCAGGGAATCAGTGATTAACCTGGCTTTACCTTCGGAGTCTCAGGATAGAAAAAGGCAAAGAAGAGGATTGTTCTGTTTTCTTTGTTCAAAAAGTTCGGCTGCTGTGTGCTTTAGCAGGACATTATCCTGTGGTGTGTGTTTAGGCAAAAGAAGACTGGAAGGTCACCAGGATGTAATTCTGCCTCCAGGTCATTTACTGTCAGTCCAGTGTGGTTTCCTATATCCAGTTTCTTTTTTCCCCAAGATTTATTGATTGATTGATTGATTGATTGATTGATTGGTTATGTGTTCTGAATGTCTGCCTGCAGGCCAGAGGAGGGCACCATATCTCTTATAGATGATTTGTGAACCACAATCTGGGTTTTCTGTAGTTCTGGAGTCTGTCCTGGAACTGGCTCTATAGAACTGGCTGGCGTCTAGCTTGCAAAGAACTGCCAATCTCTGCATCTCCAGTGCAGGGAATAAAGGCCTGCAGGGACACCACCCAGCGAGTGCAGAAGTTTTAGAGCAAGGTGTTCCCTTTAGTGCCCGTGTGACACTCAATCTTTCTCTCTTCTCTCCTCTCCTAACTCTGTCTTTCTTTTTTCCCTCCCCACCCGTCCTCCTCCCTTCTTTCCTTTCCATTTTCTCTCATCTCTCCACTCTCCTTCTCCTTTCTGTCCCCTCTACCTCCCTATGTATCTCAGGCTGGCTTCTTCTTTATTTTGATATTGATTTTTTTAAATGTTTTGAGACAGGGTCTCTTTAACAGTCCCGGATGTCCTGGAACTTGCTTTTAGACCAGGTTTGACAAGAACTGAAGAGACCTGCCTACCTCTGCCTCTGCTTCTGCATCCCAGAATGCTGGGATGAAAGGCATGGCTGGAATCATCACCCACTCTTCAAGGTGCTTGCTTCCTAGAAAGGTCTTTCCCATTAACCTTCAGTTTCCAAAAATGAACAGAATGATGTTCACTGCAGATCTAGTTATGTTCAGTAGATAGAGAATACAATTACCAAAGCTGAGTTCATTCTATATGTGCTTTATTAGATGGGGCAGTGTGTAGTGAACACAACCAGGCAGGCAGGGATGGTGTAGACAGTAACTGAGGTGACAAGTCTAACACTTAATGCCTTTGTTCTCCTTGTTGTATGGAGCCTGTGAGAAGCAGATGGCAGCCTCACGGTCACAGTTGCAGATGAAGGCCTCACAGGGGTCGTTTTTGTCTGGAGAGAAACAAGAAAGGAAGCTAAGTGGAGCCTATGACCCTGCTCCCTATTTTCTATGGCCAAAGGACCCAGTGGCCCTCCCATTGATGCAGCTATGGTCTGAAAGACAACGCACATGGAAGTCCATTGGGTTGTCCAAATTGCTGGAACACACTGATAATATGAACATTAGTTGTTGTGGCTGAGGAGATGGCACAGTTGGTAAAGTGGTTGGCATACAATCATCAGGGCCTGACCTAGAATGCCCAGAGACCATGTAAAAAAGCAAGGTGTGATGGGGCATCTGTAACTCTGTTGGTAAGTGAAGTGAGGAGCATGGATCCCCAAAAGTTGTTGCTCATTCAGGCTAGTTAAAGGTGAGTGTCATATTTAGTGTGTGTGTGTGTGTGTGTGTGAGAGAGAGAGAGAGAGAGAGAGAGAGAGAGAGAGAGAGAGAGAGAGAGAGAGAGAGAGAGGGAGAGAGAGACTCTAAAGACATGGGAGAGAGTGACTGAAGAAGACACGGGATGCCAACCCATTCCTATACATAAAAATAAACACATATATTTAATCCTAAAACCTATAAAAATACAATTATCAGTCAGACAGTGGTGGCACACACCTTTAATCCCAGCACTTGGTAGGCAGAGGAAGGTGGATCTCTGTGAGTTTGATGTCAGCATGGTCTACATTGCAAGCTCCAGGACAGGCTCAAAGCTACACAGAGAAACTCTGTCTCAAAAAAAACTACAAATATGAATTACCACTGATAAATTTATATAACTGAAGATAAACCTGATTCCACCAAATGCTGGATTGCAGGTGTGAACCACCAGACTCAATGTATGGGTTCTGGAGGAGGAAGAGAGCTCTGTGCATGCTAGGCAAGCTCTCTAACAACTGATCTACATTCCCAGCCCTCTGACTCCTCACCTGTAAAATGGGAATGATAAATGTTGCCCTCATAGGTGTTTAGTCCAGTATCTGACTTATAGCCAAGGATTCAGCTTTCAGTTGTTTAATCGATATGGAATCAGTATAACACAGCAGCTAAGAGGAGAGGCTTTGGGCAGGAAAGATGGCTCAGGGAATAAAGACACTTTCTACCAAGTCTGAACCCCAGTTCCATCCCCAGGACTCACATGGTTGAAAGAACAGACTTCTGCAAGTTGTCCTCAGACCTGCACACATTTGTTGTGGCACAGAAATGCCTCCCCCAGTAATAAATAAAATCTTGAAATGTTTTTTAAAAAAGGCTTTGGAATGATGTAGATCAGTGTTCCAGAACCAAATGTCATCACTTCTAAGCTGGGTGGCCATCGCCAAGTGACCCTGCCTTCCTCAGTTTCCTCATCAGTGACCCCATATATATTTTAGTATCTACCTGATAAGGTTGTTGTGAGGTCACATGAGACCAAGGAAATCACCACTAAATGGTGATTGTCCTTGTTACTTCCCTGCCTCCTCCAAACCTGTGAGGGACCAGCAGAATCCAGAGGTCCCAGAGGGTAAACCTACCACTGCAGGTGACCTCATTCCCAGAGCATGAGTATGAGTAGGAGGTGGTGTAGGGGTTCTCTATGAGGGATTTGCAGCTTTCCATCTTCATGACCTGACCGTAGCAATTGTCGTGAGTCTGGCAGCACCTGGAGAGAGGAAGAAACAGCTGAGAAAGGACAATGGACCCACAGGACGTCAGTTCTCACCTACAGTCTTTCTCCAACATATGAGGATGATTTAAACATGATATTCCAGAATAAATCATCCTGAGGCTTGAGAGTTTGTGATTTCTATTAAGCATATATTTATTGAAGGCAACTTCTGTGGAGTGGAGTGGTGTCTACCATTAATCCCAGTACTTGAGGGGCAAAGGCAGATGAACACTGAGTTCAAGTCCAGCATGCTCTTCAGAAGGAATTCCAGGAAACCTAGGGCTACAAGAGAACCCCTGTCTGGAAACTAACAAACAAAAATAATAAATAAACTAAACAGAATATATTATGTCTGGTGAATCTGCATGTCTCCTATTTGTGGCTCACGATGCTCTGCTTGTGTGCTGTCACCACAAGAACCCAGACCCTCCAGTCTCCCACCAGATGGATCACTCACCTGTCTAACTCATCCACCGGAGTGCCTGAGCCCCCGAAGCCACAGTAGCAGCCATAGTTGTTGTATTCCAACAAGGGATGACTCGCAGGGATGGTGCATTTGATCATGTTGTCTAACTGCCACAAAGATCGTCGGCTGATTCTGTGTGCCGTAGCACCTGCTGCAAGAATGCACAGCACACTCCATCAATCCCACTTGGCTTTACCAGGTGTCTGATGCCTGCCTGCTAGCTTCCTCCTGACTCCTACCAGATGCTGCATGAGGAGAGCAGTGAAGAGATCTGAGTGTGTGAGTGCAAGTGTGTGCAAGTGTGTGCAAGTGTGTGCAAGTGTGTGCAAACGTGTGCAGGTGTGTGCTTGCCTGCAAACAGGTTCATAAGCATGCACTTGTTCACACTCATAAATAACATGCTACACGAGGAGACCACAAAACAACCTAAGGGAGATGGTTTTCTCATTCTACTAGGTAGGTATTGTAGAGGAAACTAAAGTCACCAGGCCTGTGCAAAAAGCTGTCTACCTATTTGAGATAAGGAGTTGTTGCCCTGTCACCAAGCTAGCCTCAGACTTCATAGGAACCCTCTGGCCTCAGCCTCCCGAGTGGTAGGATTATAAGTGAACACCACTGTATCTGGCTGGGCCGACTGCCCAGGACTAAGTTCTATAGACATTGCCTTTTGCCTTGCTTCCATGCTCATTTCTCACTGTCAGGACAGACAGACATCACATTCTGTGCTCTCCTAGGGTCTCTGTGTTGAGGATCTGAGAACACTCTCATCTACAGCCAGGAACAAACTGACCTCTTAGTTCAATAACCCAACAACCCAACCATCTGTTAAGTTTGAAAGCTGCCCCACACCTACTCAAGCCTAGGGGAAACCCTAGCCTTAGCCAGCAGTGGGATTCATCACAGTTCTAGCTGAGACCTTGAGCCAGAGAAGCAGCCAACACATGCTGAATGTTTTACACTGGAAGAATTAGAAGGAATCTGTTGTATGGCCATGTACAGCTCATAGACAAGGATAATGGTCAGATCATTATTGTAAGGTCAGCATTTGATTAAAAAAGAAACTGATCATCTGCTGAGGAGTAGGTAAATAATCCAGAATTCAGAATACACCGGGATACTTGGTCACCATTAAAATGCAGGAAAAGACAGGTAGAGTGGAACACACACTCTGTGATACCAGCACTCTGGAGGATGAGGCAGGTGAATATCTAAGTTCAAGCCAGGATGGTCTTTAGAGTGAATTCCAGACCAGCTATCACTATTTGAAGAAACACTCTCATGTAAAGTGCCCAGAAAGAAAGAATTGCACTCCTAAACTTCAGGTGTGACCATTGGGGAACGGTGCATTGAAAACAAGGGAGAAGGGGGGCACTCAGAGGGGACAAGGGTCCTACCTGTGAGCAGAGTGATCAGCAGAAGGAGTTTCATCCTGAGTGTGTGGAGGACGCAAGTGACTTCTCTCTTTATAGGTCTGTGTGTAATCCTAACCCTTGGGAGGCTGAGGTAAGTGTTGGCTGGAATGTTGAGTTGAAGGCAGCCTGAGCCAGAACTATATAATCCTGTAAAAAACTAATAATAATACTAATAAGGGCTGGAGAGATGACTCTGCAGTCAGGAGTCTTGTTGAACTTGTGTGGGACCCAGGCTCAGGTCCAGAAGCCACAAGGCAACTCACAATTGCCTATGACCCTGGTTCTGGAGGATCAGACCCCTCCTCTGGCCTCTGTAGGCACTGCTCACACTCAGTTCACAGACACACATGCAGGCAAAGGGCTCAAACACATAAAATAAAAGTCAATGTCTTTGAAAAGGAAAAAGAAAAATCACACTGTCAAGACACTTTAGGCCCAAGGTGCCAGGGCAATATGGCAGAGACAGAAGGGGCTTCATTGCTTGTGTAGGTGACTGTAGTGAACTTTCCAAGGAGTCATCTGAGTTGACCTAGAGGGTAAAGGTGCCAGCTCTTGTGGATATGGGGTAAGCAGGGAACCCCAACCACAGGCTATTAGACCCCAACAGGAACCCCAAACCAGAACTTCAGGTGTGACCATTATGAAGCTGTGCATTGAAGACTTGGGAGATGGTGGGCACTCATAGGGGAGAAGGGTCCTACCTGTGACCAGAGTGACCAGCAGAAGGAGTTTCATCCTGAGTAAGGGGAAGACTCAGTGACTTCTCTTTAGAGTCCTGTGGCTGTGCTCTGACAGTGTCCAGTCAGCACACGGGGCCTGTGACTACTGTGTATGTAGCACAGAATTAGAATATGTGCACCCTCACACACAGTCCCGACCTGCAGAGCTGCTGTAGATGGTGACAGAGCCTGAATCAGTGCTGTCCCAGAGTCACAGAGAAAGGGCAAGCTCCACACCCCAACCAGCTCAAGCCAGTGAGTTGCAAAGTGCCAAGTCCCTCCCCTGTGGATGCTTCGAGGTCATAAGGAGATCTAGACATTGCTTCTGGAGTAGGGTCTGAGGGATGCAGATAGAGACATATTGCCCCAGGCAGGAGTAGCTGGCCCCTACAATCCTGTTACCTGTATAAAGTACATGCTAAGTCTGTCCCAAGAATCTGACACAGCCTATAAGGTAGATCCAGTATATACTCAATCTTTTATTAATTAACCAACTAATTAATGGGTGTTGTTTGTGTGAAAGAGACAGAGACAGAGAGAGCACTTGTGTGCACATGTGGAGGTCAGAGAAGAACTCTGTGGAGTCAGGTCTCTCCTTCCTCCTTTAAATCAGTTCCAAGAATAAACTCAGATCAAGACGCTTGGATTGTTGGATAGATCTTACTAACCTACAAACTTCATTAAAAACTAGAAATGGCCAGGTGGTGGTGGCAGCGGTGCACGCCTTTAATTTTAGCACTCAGGAGGCAGAGGCAGGTGGATCTCTGTGAGTTTGAGGCCAGCCTGAGCTACCAAGTGAGTTCCAGGAAAGGCGCAAAGCTACACAGAGAAACCCTGTCTCGGAAAACCAAAAAGAAAAAAAGAAAAAAAAAAGTAGGCAGATGGTGGTGGTGGTGGTGGTGGTGGTGGTGGTGGTGATGGTGGTGGTGGTGAAGTGCATGCCTTTAATGTCAACACTCAGGAGGCAGAAGCAGGCAAATATCTGAGTTTGACGCTAGTCTGGTCTCAGAGTGAATTTAAGGACAGCATGAAATACACAAAGAAACACTGTATAAAAAAACAAAAAAATAAAAAAGAAAGACAGACAGCACATGCCTTCACAACAGATGTGCCCACAGGCCAATATGATGCAGGCCATCCTTCAGCGGAGGCTCTCCCTACCCAGTGTGTGAAGCTGACAATCATCGATTACAGAGGCTGGAGAGATGGGTCAGTACAAAAGAGCACTTTATGCTCTTGCTGAGGACCAGGGTTCAATTCTCGACAATCACATGGTGGCTGGTGAACAATGTCTGTTGGCCCAACGCCCTCTGGCCTCTGCATTTGACCATCTGTCATGTACCCTGTAACTTAGCACCCTGGCACCTCTTCCTCCCCACTACTCACTTCTTCCCTGGATACAAACCATGTAGGGTGAGTTGAGTTAGTTTTCTCCATACTCAAGATCCCCTTACCCTTCCAACAGGACTCTGGACAGCCATTACCAGCTACTACCAATCACTACATCTGCATAGGCTGCTCTAGCTGCACCTGTTGCCCACCAGGCCTGACCTAGGGAGGGGTGAGAACTGAATTTGAGCCACAGGTGGGGATGAGGTTGGAGGTGAAAAAGCTGAGGACTGGGCAGCTGTTCACTAAAGGAAAGTGAAAACCATGTAGCCTTTAGCCAATGAGACATCTCATTTCTAAATCCTGTTGATCAGGGAACCAGAGATTAATCTGGCTTCACCTGTGGGGTTGGGTGATAGAGAAAGGTAGAGAAGAGGATGTGCTCTGTTTTGATTCTTAGAAAAAGTTAAGCTGCTGTGTACTTTACTGGGACTATTATCCTGTGGTGTGTGTTTAGGCACAGAGAAGACTGGAAGGTCACTGGTATAAGAAAACTGCAAAACCTCTGGGTTTGGTGTCCCGGGTTTTGGCACCAAATGTTAGTAAATTGATGGCTGAAACTGCGAGGAAACAGTTCAGCCCTAGAGGGCGAGGTATCCCGGACACCACAGAGCTACTTAGGACAAGAGCTCTGCCCTGAAGGTGTCCCGGACACCTGGAGCTGTTTAGGACAACTGTGTTGGCAGGGACTGCAACAAAACAGCCCAACCTTGGAAAGGAAGGTTTTCTGACTTCTCGGGAGAGTCAGGCCTGGAACTGCTTCAGCAAGGAAGGGTATCCTGACTCTTCAGGAAGGTCAGGATATACCTAGTATGATGGTATGATGGGGGATGGTTTCCCCACAGGACACAGCAATCCTGCTCATCTCCTGGAGAGCCACAATCTCTGGCTCAGTGTTACCAGCTCTTTCTCTCTCAGTCCACTATAGGACGTCGCAGCAAGGTTCTTCTGTTCAGCTCCCCCTTACTCAGTCCACTATAGGATGTCCCAGCAAGGTTCTTCTGTTCAGCTGTCAATGAAGGCCTTCACCCAATACTCTTTTGAGAAAGAGGTTTATTTGGGAAGGAGGAGTCCAGGAGAGTAGCTGCCTCTACCAGGGTGGAGAGAACAGCTCACAACTGACCCGCCAGGGCAGTTTATATAGGATGTCTAGGGGGCGGAGTCAACTGTGATTGGTTAGTTTATTTTCTGCCAAGGGATTGGCCAGTTTTGTGAGCAAGGGGCAGAGCTGGCCCTGATTACAGGGCCAAACTGTGTTTTTTTCACTGGCCTTTCTTGGCTTTTTGACACTACCTCTAAGGCCAGGACACATATCTTTCACTGACTCTGATTCTAGGGGCCAAGAGTGTTATTTTTGTTACTAGTCTCAGAGTCAGGGCATATTTCTTGGGTTCTGGGTTTGGGAATAAAGTGTTCATTTCTCTGGCTCAGGTCCCAAACACAAGCTGTGTTACTTTCCCTGGTCCTGGGCCCTAGGGCCAGGATTCTACTGTCCTGCTCTGTGATTGGTTGATTTCACAAGTCAATTGGACAGGGGCAGAGATGGCTCTGATCTGAGTTAAACTGTGTTTCTCTCACTGGCCTTATCTGAGCCATCCTTCCCTAATTCTGGGCTCCAGGGTCAGGGTGAGTTTCTCTAGCCAGCCCCTTTTTCCTACAACCGGGATGTAAGCCTGCCTTTGAATCATTTATGGTCAGTCTAGTTTGGATTCCTATATCCACTTCTTATGATGAGCTCACAGCAGAAGTGTTTTGAGTCCAATATTTTTAGGACCAAGATGTTGCCTTTAGTGCCCATGTGACACTGCTTCTTTCTCTCTTCTGTCCCCTCCTACCACTCTGTCTTCCCTTTCCTTCTCTCTTCACCCCTCCCCTCTGTTGTTATTTTTAACCCTTTTGTCACTTGCTCTTTTATATTATTTGAAGATGTGTTGCATATGTTTATACTGTAGAATGTTTGTTTTACTACTCAGCTCCCAAATAAATAATACACATGGAGACTTATTATTACTTACAAATGTCTGGCCTTAGCTTGGCTTATTTATAGCCAGCTTTCCTTAATCTAAATTATCCCATCTGCCTTTTTGCCTCTGGGATTTTTCCTTTCCTACTTCTGTATATCTTACTTTCACACTTACCCTATGACTGACATGTGGCTGGGTGGCTGGGTGGCTTGGCCCCTAGCATCCTCTTCTCCTTGTTCTCTTGATCCTTCTCCTTCTTCTTCCCTTTCTTCCAGATGTTTCCTCTCTTTATTCTCTCTGCCTGCCAGACCCTCCTATCCTTTCTCCTGCCTTGCTATTGGCCAGTTCTTTATTAGATGTTTTAGGCAGGCAAAAAACAAAGCTTCACAGAGTCAAACAAATGCCACATAAAAGAATGCAACACATCTTTTCATTATTAAAACAAACATTCTACAGTATAAACATATGTAACATATCTTCAAATAATATTGAACAACAGTTCCCCCTTTTGTCTAAATAAACAGGAGAGGTTTTAAGCTTGCCATAGATAAACTCTATACAACAAAGCAGTTATCAAGTAAGAATTACATATACAATGTTCAGCCCATTTGTACTTAGCAAATTCAGAGAAAACACTCCACCATCATGTCATCTTAATTACTCCAAAGTTCTATACCTAATTTACTTTCTATCACAATTAAGGAAAATTGCAACTGTAACTATTGAGCCTTCCACTCCATCCAAGACCCCTGAGTAAACAGGAAGTGCCTTGAAAGCAACTTCCAAATCTCTAGAAGTGACAGAGACACCCTTCCAGTGGTACTGAGGATGGCCCCACCCAAATACTACATGTCAGTGTGTCTGTACAGGGACTCTAGCTGCACCCAGGGCTCACAAGGCCTCTCCTTGGGAGGGGTGAGGCCTGAGTTTGGGACACAGATGGGAATGGGGTTGGGGGTGAAAAGGCAGAAGACTGGGCAGCTGTTCACTAAAGGAGTAGAGAGAGTGAGAACCACAGAGCCTTTAGCCAATGAGAAATCTTATTCCTGAAACTGGTGGACCAGGGAACCAGAGATTAACCTGGCTTCACCTGCAGGGTGCTGTGAGAGAGAAAGGTAGAGTAGAGGAAGTGTTCCCTTTTGTAAGTTACAAAAAGTTAGGCTGCTGTGTGCTTCAGCAGGACAACTATCCTGTGGTGTGTACGTAGGCACAGGGAAGACTCAGAGGCCATCAGGATATAATCCTGCCTTCCGGTCATTTACAGTCAGTCCAGTTTTGTTTCCACGTCCTACACTGAGCACACAGCAGAGGTGCTTTGAGTCCCTTATTTTTAGAGTCAAGGTGTTCCTTTAGTGCCCATGTGACACTGCTTCTTTCTCTCTTCTCTTCCCCTCTTCCCTCTCTGTCTTCTCTTTCCTTCCCTACCCACAGTTCCTCTCCCTTTCTCCCCTTCTCCTTCTGTTTCTCTCTACTCCCACTCCCCCCACCCAATGTATCTCAGGCTGAGTTCTTCTTTTGTTGTTTTTAGGGTCACAGTTTCATTGTATAACAGTCCTAGCTGCCCTGGGACTCGATTCATAGACCAGGTCCTCCTTGAACTCAAGAGATCTGCCTCTGCCTCTGCCTCTGCCTCTGCCTCTGCCTCTGCCTATGCCTCTGCCTCTGCCTCTGCCTCTGCCTAAAAAAAAAAAGATTGCAACCCTAACCAGAATGTCAGGTGTGACCATTGAGGAATTGTGGCATTGAAGTCAAGGGAGGTGGTGGGAAGGCACCCAGAGGGGCAAGGGTCCTACTATGAGTAGAGTGATCAGCGGAAGGAGTTTCATCCTGAGTGTGTGAAGAACTCTCTTTATAGGTCTGTATGTAATCCTAACACTTGGGAGGTTGAGGCAAGTCTTGACTAGAATGTTGAGTTGGAGGACATCCTGACCCACAATTATATACTACTGTAAATAATAATAATAATAATAATAATAATAATAATAATAATAATGGCTGGAGAGATGGCTCTGCAGTCAGGAGCACTTGATGAGCTTGTGTGGGATCCAGGCTCAGATCCAGCAGCCATGAGGCAGCTCACAACTGTCTATGACCCCGGTTCTGGAAGATCAGACGCCTCCTCTGGCCTCTGTAGGCACTGCTCACACTCAGTTTACAGACATACATGCAGGCAAAGGGTTCATATACATAAAATAAAAGTCAATGTTTTTTAAAAGGAAAAGAAAAATCACATTGTCACGGCACCTTAGGCCCAAGGAAATGGGTGCCAAGGCGATATGGCAGAAACAAGAAGGGGCATCATTGGCTGAGAAGGTGACTGTAGTGGAATTCTTTTCAAGGAGTCATCTGAGTTGACCTAGAGGGTAAAAGTGCCTGCTGTTGTGAACATGGGGTGAGCAGGGAACCCTAACCCACAGGCTATTAGACCCCAACAGGAACCCCAAACCAGAACTTCAGGTGTGACCATTAAGAAGCTGTGCATTGAAGACTTGGGAGATGGTGGGCACTTCAGGTGTGACCAGCAGGGTCTGAACGTTAAAGACAAGGGAGATGTGGGGGCACTCAGAGGGGACAAGGATCCTTCCTGTGAGCAGAGTGACCAGCAGAAGGATTTTCATCCTGAGTGAGGGGAGGACTCAGTGACTTCTCTTTAGAGTCCTGTAGCTGTGCTCTGACAGTGACCAGTCAGCACACGGGGCCTATGACTACTGTGTGTGTAGCACAGAAGTGGATTATGTGCACCCTCACACACAGTCCCAACCTGCAGAGCTGCTGTAGATGGTGACAGAGCCTGAATCAGTGCTGACACAGAGACAGAGAAAGGGCTACCTCCACACCCCAACCAGCTCAAGTCAGTGACTGGAAAAGTGCCAAGTCCCTCTCATGTGAATGCTTTGACGTGATGAGAGGGTATAGACATTGCTCCTGGAGTTGTGTGTGAGGGATGCTGATAGTGATGTGTGGTCCCTGGGAGGAGTAGTTGGCCCTAACAATCCTCCATGTTAACTGTCTAAACTACATGTTAAGTCTGTCCCAAGAATCTGACACAGCCTCTGAGGTATATCCAGTTACATATTCAATCTTCAATTAATTAACCAATTATTAATGTGTGTTGTTTGTGTGAAAGAGAGACAGAGACAGAGAGAGCACTTGTGTGCACATGTGGAGGTCAGAGAAGAAGTCTGTGGAGTCAGGTCTCTCCTTCTTCCTTTAAATGGGGTCCAGAAATCAAACTCAGGTCAAGAGACTTGTATGGTAGGCTAGTTCTTACTAATCCACACACTTCATTAAAAACTAAAAATGTAGGCAGATGGTGGTGGTGGTGGTGGTGGTTGAGTGCATGCATTTAATGTCAATACTCAGGAAGCAGAAGAAGGTGAATATCTGAGTTTCATGATAGCCTGGTCTACAAAGTGAATTTAAGGAAAGCCTGAGATACACAAAGAAACACTGTCTAAAAAACAAAACAAAACAAAAAACAAAAAAAAATTAAAAAGACAAACAGCAAATGCCTTCACAATAGATGTGTCCATAGGCCAATATAATGCAGGCCATCCTTCAGCTGAGGCTCTCCGTACCCAGAGTGTGAAGCTGACAACCAACCATTGTGGGGGCTGGAGAGATGGCTCAGCACAGAAGAGCACTTTCTATTCTTCCTGAGAAACAGGGTTCAGTTCTGAGCAACCACATGGTGGCTTGTGAACAATATCTGCAGGCCCAATGCCCTCTTGTCTCTGCGTTTGACCATCTGTCATGTACCCTGTAACTTAGCATCCTAGCACCTCTTTTTCCCCACTACTCACCTCTTCCCTGGATACAAACCATGTAGGGTGACTTGAGTTGGTTTTCTCCATACTGAAGATTCCTCTACAGTTCCAGCAGGACTCTGGACAGCCACTCCCAGCTACTTACC
>NC_051082.1:6091303-6116303 GCF_004664715.2 Peromyscus leucopus
TTCTTCAGAGACTTAAAGTTTTTATCATACAGGTCTTTCACTTGCTTAGTTAGAGTTACCCCAAGGTATTTTATGTCATTTATGGCTATTGTAAAGGATGATGTTTCTCTGATTTCTTTCTCGGCTCATTTATCATTTGTATATAGGAGGGCTACAGATTTTTTTGAGTTAATCTTGTATCCTGCCACCTTACTGAAGTAGTTTGTTAGCTGTAGGAGTTCTCTGGTAGAATTTTGGGGTCACTAATGTATACTATCATATCATCTGCAAATAGTGAAAGTTTGACTTCTTCCTTTCCAATTTGTATCCCCTTGATCTCCTTTTGTTGTCTTGTTGCTCTAGCTAGAACTTCAAGTACTATATTGAATAAATATGGAGAGAGTGGACAACCTTGTCTTGTTCCTGATTTTAGTTGAATCGCTTTGAGTTTCTCTCCATTTAATTTGATGTTGGCTGTCGGCTTGCTGTAAATTGCTATTATCATGTTTAGGTATGTTCCTTGTATTCTTTTTTTTATTTATTTATTTATTTATTTATTTATTTATTTATTTATTTATTTTACAATGCTATTCAGTTCTACATAACAGCCACAGATTCCCTTGTTCTCTCCCTTCCTCCCCCCTTCCCCTTCCCCCCAGCCCACCCCCTTGTATTCTTGACCTCTCTAGATCCTTTATCATGAAGGGGTGTTAGATTTTTGTCAAAGGCTTTTTCAGCATCTAGTGAGATGATCGTGTGGTTTTTTTCCCTTTCAGTTTGTTTATATGGTGTATTACATTGACAGATTTTCATATGCTGTACCATCCTTGCATCCCTGGTATGAAGCCTACTTGGTCATGGTGGATAATTTTTTTTGATGTGTTCTTGGAGCCTGTTTGTCAATATTTTATTGAGTATTTTTGCATCAATGTTCATGAGGGGCATTGGTCTGTCATTCCTCATAGACAACGTCTATACTAGCTTATATGCTCTTGCTTTGGAAATGAGGTCACCCGCAGAGGTAGGTTTACCATCCGGGACCTCTGTACTCTGATTGGCCCTGGGTGGATTTGGAATGGATAGGGAAGTAACAAGGACAGTCATCATTTATTAGTCATTTCCTTGGTCTCATTTGACCTCACAACAGTCTTATCAGGTAGATACTAAAATATAGATGAGGTCACTGATGAGGAAGATGAGGAAGGCAGGGCCAATTGTCCAAGGTTACCCAGCTAAGAAGTGACAGCATTTGGTTATAGAACACAGATCTACATTATTCCAAAGCCATTTTTAAATAATGTTTTAAGATTTTATGTATTTCTGGGGAGGCGTTTCTGTGTCACAAGCCAGGTGTGTAGGCCTGAGGACAATGTGTCTGTTCTCTGCTTTGCCCATGTGAGTCCTGAGAATGGAATTCGGGTTCAGACTTGGCTGCAAGTCCCCTTATTCTCTGAGCCATCTTGCCTGCCCAAAGCCTCTTCTCTTAGCTGCTGTGTTATACAGATTCCACATTGGCTAAACAACTGAGAGCTGTGTCAATGGCTATACGTCAGATACTGGAGTAAACACCTATGCAGGGCAAGATTTATCATTCCCATTTTACAGGTGAGGATTCAGAGGGCTGGGAATATAGTTAAGTGGCTAGAGCTTTTGCCTAGTATTCACAGAGCCCCGGGTTCTACCTCCAGAACCCATGAATTGAGTGTGATAGTGCATACCTATAATCCCAACACTTGGGAGCTGGAGGCAGGAGGATTGTCTTAAATCTCATAATTTTTTTTTGTTTGTTTTTTGAGACAGGGTTTCTCTGTGTAGTTTTGGTCCCTGTCCTGGATCTTATTCTGTAGACCAGGCTGGCCTGGAACACACAGAGATCTGCCTGGCTCTGCTTCTCGAGTACTGGGATTAAAGGTGTGGACCACCACCACCGGGCCTTAAATCATATAATTTTATATGTGATAGTTTATATTTGTAGTTTTCTGGGTTTTAAATTAAATATCTGTTTATTTCTTTATATGTATAGGAATGAGTTGTCATCCCCTGTCTTCTTCCGTTACTCTCTGCCATGTCTTTAGAGGCTGGGTGCTGGGGAACAATCTTTGCACACTAAATATGTATTGCTCTTATGATTAACAAAAAGCTGATTGTCATGTAGAGGTACCTTCTTTCTACACGGCTCATTCATCTTGCTTCTCTCTGCATCTCTCGAGACTCCTCCAACTCCTTCTTCCCAGCATTCTCTCTGCCTGAAAATCCTGCTTAACTGACAGAGGGTAGATTTGTAATATGGGTTAATTTAAAATATAAGAGTAAGCCACAATGGTCGAGAGAGTGCCTGAGCTGACCTGCTCTGGTGATCAGATGGCTGAACACCCTGGCTGTCATGATAGAACTCTCATCCAGTGTCTGATGAAAGCAGAGATCCATGGCCGAGCCCCATGTGAAGCTCTGGGAGTCCAATCGGTGAGAGAGAAGAATGATTGTATGAGCGAGAGATGTTGAGACCATGGTTGGAGGAAGCACAGGGACAAAGAGCCAAACTAGTGGAAGCACATGAATTGTGAACCAATGTCGGAGGAACACTCATGGAACTGGACCAGGCCCTCTGGATCAGTGAGACAGTTGATTAGCTTGAACTGTTTGGGGGGCCCCCAGGCAGTGGAGCCAGGACTTGTCCTTGGTGCATGAGCTGGCTTTTTGGAGCCTGGGGCCTATGCTGAGACATTTTGCTCAGCCTTGGTATAGGGAAGAGGGGACTGGACCTGCCTTGGCTGAGTCTGCCAGGCTGGGCTGACTCCCCAGGAGAGACCTTGCCTTGGAGGAGGTGGGAGTAGGGGGTGGATTGTTGGGAGGAGGGCTTGGGCCTAGGAGGAAGGAGGATGGGGGAATCAGTGGCTGATATGTAAAATTAAGTTAATTATAAAATAAAAATACTATGAAAAACAGTAAACCAGTAACAAGCCTGAGGTATTGACGGAGCATTTATAATAATAACTCTTTGTCCAGATATTTGGGGAGCCAGTGGCTATGATGAAAAACTCCACCTACAACTGTGTTTCTCAATAAACAGGATACTCACCTTTAGGTAGCCTGACTGACCAACACATTTTGGGAATCTGTGCTCCCCACATCCCCATTAGAGTTACAGAGGCCCCAATCCCATGTCTTGCTTTTAAAAAATATACTTAATTTTATTTTATATACATTGGCTTGAGTGTTTCAGACCCCCCTCTGTAACTGAGGTTACAGAGAGTTGTGAGCTGCCATGTGGGTGCTGAGAATTGAACCCAGGTACTCTGGAAGAGCAGCCAGAGCTCTAAACTGCTGAGCTATTTCTCCAGTCCCACACCTTGCTTTTTCCATGGTCTCTGGGCATCCTAGGTCAGGCCCTCATGATTGCATGTCAACCACTTTACCAACTGTGCCATCTCCCCAGCCACAACTAATGTTTTTATTATCAGTGTGTTCCAGCAATTTGGACAACCCAATGGATCTCTGTGTGCTCTGTCTCTCAATCCTGAGTCTGCACCAATAGGAGGGCCATAGTTTTTTTTTTTTGAATACAAATTGTAGGGATGGGGTCATGGGCTCCACTCAGCTTCCTTTCTTGTTTCTCTGCAGACAAAAACAACCCCTGTGAGGCCTTCATCTGCAACAGTGACCACCAGACTGCCATCTGGGTCTCCAAGACTCCATACAACGAGCAGTACAAAGGAGTTCACTGTTAGACTTGTCACCTCAGTTACTGCCTACCCCATCCCCATCTCCCTGGTTGTCTTCATTATACACTGTACCCTCTAATAAAGAACCTATTGAAAGAACTCAGCTTTGATGATTGTATTCTCTGTCTACCAGACATAACGAGATCCTCAGAAAACATCATTTTGTCTAGTCTTGGGGACTGAAGATTATTGGAGAAGACATTGCCATTTGGGGAGCACCTTGAGGAGTGAGTGATGAGCCTGGACATGTTGTTCATCCTAGCACTCTGATACAGAGAAGAATAGGCATAGGCAAGCAGATCTCTTGAGTTCAAGGCCAACCTGGACTAAGAAGCAAGTTCCAGGACAGGCAGGATGATTACACAAACAAACCCTGTCTTGAAAAACAAAACAAAACAAAACTACAACAAAAGAACACTCAGCCTGAGATATGTAGGGTGTTAGGGGCAGACAGAAGGGGAAGGGGAGGGGGAGATGAGGCAGGGATGGGGACAGGAAAGAGGACTAGGGATGGGGTGGGGGCAGGAAAGAGAAGACAGGTATGTAGGAGGGAAGAGAAGATGCAGTGTCACATGGGCACTAAATGAACATCTTGTTCCCCAAAATACTGGACTCAATACGCTTCTGCTGTGTGTGCTCATTGTAAGAAGTTGGATACAGGAAACCACACTGGACTGAGATTAAATGTCATGAAGGCAGGATTACATCCTGGTGGACTTCCAGTCTTCACTGTGCCTAAACACACACCATAGGATAGCTGTCCCAGTAAAGTACACAGTAGCCTAACATTTTACAACAAACATAAAAGAATACTTCCTCTCTCTACCTTTCCATAGCCTTGACAGATAAAGCAAGGTTAAACTCTGGTTACTTTGGCAAAGCAGATTTAGGAATAAGATGTTTCACTGGCTGGTTTAAGGCTATGTGGTTCTCAGTCTCTCTTTTCCTTAGTGAACAGCTGCCCAGTCCTCTCCCTTTCCGCTCCCAACCCCATCCCCACTCGTGTCCCAAAGCTCAGGCCTTGCTAGTCCCAAGGTCAGACCTGGTGAGCAACAGAGTGTCTTGTGCAGGTGCAGTGACGTGTAGTACCTGGTAGTGGCTGTCCAGAGTCCTGCTGGAAGGGTAGGGGGAACTTGAGCATGGAAAAACCAACTCAACTCAACCTTACATGGTTTATATCCAGGGAGGAGGTGAGAAGTGGGGAAAAGGAGGTGGTAGAGGGAACATGAGAGATGACTAGACACAGGCCAGAAGGCATTGGGCCATCAGCCACCATATGGTTCTGAGAATTGAAGTCCGGGCCACGACAAGAGCAGAAAGGGCTCTTAAGTGCTGAGCCATCTCTCCAGCCCCTGCAACTTCACACACTGGGTAGGGAGAGCCTCAGATGAAGGATTGCCTGTATTATATTGGTCTATGGTCACCTCTGTTGGGCATTTCCTTTTTTATCATTCTTTTTAAAGAAAAGTTTTTGGTTTGTCATGAAAGGGATTCTTTGTGTATCTCTGGCTGTCCTGGAATTCACTCTGTAGACCAGGCTGGCCTCCAACTCAGATATTCACCTGCCTTTGCCTTCTGAGTGCTGACAATAAAGACATACACCACCACCACCATCTGCTACATTCCTAATTTTCAAATGGAGTTTGTGGGCTAGTAAGATGCAGCCTATGATGCAAGCCTGAAGACCTGCATTTGATTCCTGGAACCCATTTAAAGGAAGAAGGATAGAACTGATTCCACAGAGTTGTCCTCTGACTTCCACATGTGCATATAAGTGCTCTGTCTCTGTTTCTCACACTCACACAGACACATTAATTAGTTAATTAATTTTCGCATTTGAAACTGGAATCTACCTCAAAGGCTGTCTTAGGTTCTTGAGACAAACTTAACACAGTGCTTATACAGTTAACATGCAGGATTGCTGGGGGTAGGTATTTCTCCCGGGGACCACACGTCACTCTCAGCATCCCTCAGACCCAACCACTGGAACAATGTCTATATCTTCTTATGACATCAAAGCATACACCGGGGAGAGACTTGTCATTTTTCCAGTCACTGCACTTGACTTGGTTGGGGTGTTGAGCTATCCTTTCCTCTGTCTCTGGGACAGCACTGATTCAGGCTCTGTCACCATCTACAGCAGCTCAGCCCATCGGGACTGTGTGTGAGGGTGCACATATTCTACTTCTGTGCTACACACACTGTAGCCACAGGGCCCGTGTGCTGACTGGACACTGTCAGAGCACAGCTACAGGACTCTAAAGATAAGTCACTGAGTCCTCCTCTCGCTCAGGATGAAACTCCTTCTGCTGGTTTCTCTGCTCACAGGTAGGACCCTTGTCCCCTCTGGGTGCCCCCCATCTCCATTGTCCTCAATGCACTGCCTCGCTGTTCATGGCTCAAGTTCTGGTTTGAGGTTCCTGTTGGGGTATAATAGCCTGTGGGTTGGAGTTCCATGCTCACCCCATGTTCACAACAGCTAGCATCTTTAACCTCTAAGTCAGACAATCCCTTGGGAAAGTCCACTACATTCACTGACCTACGCAAAGAAAGCCCCTTCTGCCTCTGCCATAAGCCACGGAACCCATTTCCCGGGAACTTAGGTGCCCTTAAATTGGATTTTATTGTACTTAAAAAATATTTAATTTTATTTTATGTGCTTGAGTGTTTTGCCTGCACATTTATCTGTGAACTATGTGTGAGCAGTGTCTACAGAGGCAAGAGGAGGGGTCTGATCCTCAGAACTAGGGTCACAGACAGTTGGGACACCCATGTGGGTGCTGGAACCGAGCCTGGGTCCTATAAAAGCTCAGCAAGTGCTCCTGAGTGCAGAGCCACCTCTCCAGTCCTGATGATTGTTTTAT
Source organism: Peromyscus leucopus (assembly GCF_004664715.2). Classification (NCBI taxonomy): domain Eukaryota; kingdom Metazoa; phylum Chordata; class Mammalia; order Rodentia; family Cricetidae; genus Peromyscus; species Peromyscus leucopus. Next base: position 6,097,869 of record NC_051082.1, read on the forward strand.
TTCCCTGATCTTATGATGTGGCTCAGGATGTCCTCAAACTCAACATTTTGTCCAGACTTGAAAGCTTTCTGCCTCACCTTCCAAGTGTTAGGATTGCATACATGCCATACTTGCTTCCACAACTTTTTTCCCATTGTTTCTAAACATGGTTCTCATAGTACCCATGGCTGTCCTGGAACTCACTCTATAGACCAGGCTGACTTTGATCTCAGATACCCACCTGCCTCTAGGTCCATAGTGCTGGGATTAAAATCCTATACACTCTCCCTTGGCAATCGTGAACTTCTTATCCACCTGCCTCAGCCTCCAGAGAGCTGGGATTGCACAGTGTGTGTTCCACTGTACCTGGCTTCTCCAGCATTTTACTGGTGACCAAGTATCCCACTGGAGACTGAATCCTGGCTTATTTAACAACTCCTCAGCTGATGAACAGTTTGTTCTATAAAATGCTGGCATTACAAAGATGATCTGACCATTATCCTTGTCTACAAGCTGTGCATGGCCATACAACAGATTTTTTCTAATTCTTCCAGTGTAAAACAATGAGCATATGTTGACTGCTTCTCTGGCTCAAGGTCTCAGCTAGAACTGTGATGAATCCCACTACTGGCTAAGGCTAGGGTTTCACCTAGGCTTGAGTAGTGGTGGGGCAGCTTTCAAACTCAAGAGATGGTTTGGTTGTTGGGTTATGGAACTAAGAGGTCAGGTTGTCCCTGGCTGCTGACTGGAGAGTGTTTTCAGCTCCTCAACACAGAGACCCCAGGGCAGGTCACAGTGTGGTGGTTGTCTGTCCTGACAGTGAGAAATGAGCAGGCAAGCAAGGAAAAAGGCAGTGTCTATAGAACTTAGTCCTGGGGAGTCAGCCCAACCTGGTACAGTGGAGTACATTTATAATCCTATCACTTGGGAGGTTGAGGCCAGAAGGTTGCCACAGAGTTGGAGGCTAGAATGGGTTACCAGGCAACTCTCTGTCTCCAACAAGTAGACACCTTTCTCTAAGGTCTGGTGACCTGAGTTTGGTCTCCAAGACCTATATATTGGAGGGAGAAAACTCAACTCTATAAAGATGTGCTCTAACTTCCTCATGTGTAGCATGACATTTATTAGTGGTCCCAGGTGCTTGCTTATATCTGTTTTGGGGCAAGCATGCCCCCCCCCCAGTTCTATTCACTGCTCTTCTGATGCAGTAGCTGGTAGGAGTCAAGGAGGAAGCTAGCAGGCAGGCATCAGATCCCTGGTAAGGACAAGTGGGATTGATGGAGTGTGCTGTGCTTTCTCACAGCAGGTGCTACTGCACATAACATCAGCCCTCAGGCTGTGTGGCAGTTCAACAATGTGTTCAAGTGCACCACTACTCTGATTGAACCCTTTTCAGACTGCAGTTACTATGGCTGCTACTGTGGCTTCTTGAGATCCATCGAAGAAGAAAAAGACTTAGACAGGTGAGTGATCTACTTTTTGAGACACTGGAGTGTCTGCATTGCTGTGGGGACAGGATACAAGCAGAGCATCTCATAAAGCATAAAGAGGTGACATGCATATTCACCAAACATTGTATATGTTGTGTTGTTTATTATTGTTATTTTTCTTTGTTTGTTTCCAAAAAGAGGTTCTCTGTGTAGCCCTAGTTGTCCTTGAGATGTTTCTAGAGACCACACTGACCTTGAACTCAGAGATCATCCAGCCTCTGCCTCCTGAGTGCTGAGATTGAAGGTGTGCATCACCACCCACAGCATGTATTTTCCCCTTTTGTCATGCAAAGAAATCAATCCAAGAGGACACTGTATCTAGTGGTCTCTGAAAGCAGAATGTGTGATGTCTTAGTAGTGCTGCCCTCAGTCGCCAGACTATGGCATGGTCAACCATCCCAGCTCCCATCAGAGTGTCAGCCTTGGCTATAAAAAGTCATCAAAGTTCAGAATGTATAGTTCCACTGTACTCCTGCAACTTTGTTCAAAAATTACTTTTTTTGAGATAGGGTCTCACTTATATATCCTAGCTGATCTCAAAGTCAGAGATCCATCTACCTCTGCCCCGTAAGTACTGGTAAATGGTAGAACCATCACACTTCACAGAAGTTGCTTTCAATAAATATATGTTTAATGGAAATCACAGATTCTCAAGCCTCAGGACCATTTCTTCTGGAACATCATGTTAAATCATCCTCACATGTTTCAGAAAAACTGCAGGTGAGAACTGATCTCTTGACAGTCCATACTCCTTCCTCAGCTGTTCCTTCCTCTCTCCAGGTGCTGCAGGAATCGTGACAATTGCCTTGCTCAGGTAAAAAACCTGGAAAACTGTGCATTGCCCACAAGGAGACCCTACACCAGCTCCTACTCATACTCATGTTCTGGAAATGAAATCACCTGTAGTGGTAGGTTTACCCTATGGGAACTTCTGAATTCTGCTTATTCTTGGGCATCTTTGAAAGGGGCAGAAGTAACAAGGACAGTGACCACTTAGCAGTCATTTACTTGGTCCCATTGGACATCACAACAGCCTTATCAGGTAGATACTAAAATATGAATGAGGTCTGATGTGGCAATCTGATTGATCTTTTTCAATAAAAAACAGGAGTCACATATTGGGGTAAGAACCAGAAGATTAGTGAACAGGGAACAGCTGCCTGTTGCTTCCTACCTCTTCTGTTCCTCCTTCCAAAAGGCTTAGATTCTCTCTTAGCTCTGCCTTGCCACTTCCTGTTTCTATTCTGTTTAGAGTCCTCTAAACTTCTATGGTTAGCTAGTGGCTAGCTCTGCCCTCTGACTCCAAGCAAGTTTTATTTGTTAGAACACAATCAAAATATCACACAACATTTCCTTCATTTTATCTAAACAAAAACGAAAGGTTTTTTTAACTAACATAGTAAAACTATATACAATAAGTAGAATAAGTATATATTAAATATATACAGGCAAGAATTACATTAACAATGTCCAGTCCATTTGCTTTTGCCTAATTGAGAGAAAATACTCCATTATCTATCCTGTCATGGTAAGTCCAAAGTGTTGTACCTAATTCATTTTTTACCCTAACTTGCATTACCAACCCCAAACTACTTTTTATGTCTCTCAACCTTATGCAGTTTACATCTCTTTTGTGAGGTGAATTTGTTAACAAGGAAAATATAACTATAACTATCCAGTCTTCCACTCCATCAGAGACCTGAGAAGGAAATATTACCTGAGTAAACAGCAAGTGTGTGAGTAAATAACTAAGAAATGACAGAAATAGTAACCCAAGGTTCCTCTGTAACCTTGGGACGTTCATCTTCAGCCTACAGGCCTAGAATATCTGACAGATATTTCTATGAAACAGGACTTTTAAAGGGCTGTCTACCTTGTCTTTGCAAAATTTGGCAGTCACTTTCTTTTGTGTCTTGCTTGTCCAATTTGGACAGCATACTGTCAGCAGTCGAGGCAAAGGCAGTTTCAGGTCTAATGACTAAGCTTTGTCATGAAGAAAGTAAACTCCATATGGGGTTTCTTTGATGTCCATCATCTTCTCTGAAGTAGGTTGGTCTTTCCAGGAGCAGACGTGTCTCATTGTCACTTAAAAAAAGACAATCCTTATGTTACTAAAACATCTTAAATGCCATACTCAGTATGTCTGAAGTATTTGAAGACCATCTTTCTATCTAAAATATATCTCTGACTTCAAAACATCCTTAACATGACTATAAGTTTGATTATAATAGGTGGCTAATTACTAACCTGTATTTCTTTATTATCCTAAATAGTTTGTAATAATGACTTTCAAGGACTAGATATTTACATTTCATTGATAAATGAACTGTATAGGTACAATATTTTGAAGAAGAATAGAAAGGTATGTACAGTATATTATAACAAAAATAACCTTAAATTTGTATCAATATAAAAAATGTGAAATATTTAAGGCTAGTAGTTGTTTTATGGTTTAAAAGTAGACACAATAACATATATATTTTTATCCTATCATTTCTTTGTACCCCTGTTTCTTTTCATAACAAGATCCCCAAATTTAATCTCCTTTGTTAAGCTTTTTTCCTGACCATCACCAGTAGCAACTTTTAACCAAACCCTCTAAATAATGACAAATATTCATAATCCAATGAATGACCAAAAACCACACACCACAACTTTTGGTAATGTGGGTGTTGTATTCTTAAAATTGCTTCCTATTTTCTGGGTATAATGGCATTTTTGGGGAACCTTAAAAATTCAGATAATTGTTAAGTCCTGGGAGAGCTAGCTGTATTATTTGTTGTCCAGTCTCTGTAAAATGAGAAAATGCAGGACTTCCCTCAACTCCTGGCTAGAGTAGTCTGTGAGGCTGGACCATCTCACTCACTACCTTGAAATTGTCCTGAACAGTTTGTAATCCACACCTGATCTTTGTGTGGTGTTTATCAGCTTAGTGGTGTTATCACAATCCAGGTGGAATTGTCATTGTGGGACCCCATCCTCCTTTTGGAGACTTCAAAAGTTACTGTTAGCCATGGTCATGGTTCACTGAAGAAAACTTAAACATTTTAAATGTTATATGCAGCAGATCTCAAAGAGGTTAAAGGACCATAATTTCTTATGTACATCCAGAATACAAAAACTTACTTCCTAGTTAACTGATAGAAAGTCAATCCTGAAATCATGTACAGGAAGCATGATGAAGCCTTTTTCTAGAATTAGTTAGTACTCTATATGACCATTAATATCATGACAAAAGTTGAAACATATATAATAATTGTATAAATTTTAAGATAATATATATATACCTTAAGAAAATATTTAAAATAAAACCAAAGAATTATGAGATTAGAGGCAATGAACTAGTCCCCTAAGTTTTGTATTTCTTCTATCTAATACCAAGTGGCTCTTCTGACATGAGACAGAGATTTTGGGTTTTCCTTTTAACAAGCATGCTTGAGTTTAGAGAAGGAGAGAGTCATACTCCAACTTCAAAGTCAGTTTGAATTTTTAATTGAACTGGGACTACAAAAAGACCATTTGTATTATATGTCTGTAGAGAACAGCAGAAACAAACATTTGTGAAGATTTATAAAACTTTATCCTGTTGGAAATGTGATATACCATCAGCCAATTTACTCCTTTTCTTGGGACATTTCCTCTGGATGATTTATCCTCTTTCTTCAGGTATTTCATTTGTCTAGTGGTCTTCAGAATCTTTAGCTGAATGCTCCTGGAAAGACAAAACAAAACCCTGCCTCAACCCTAACTTTGGGGAGTTTCACTTTTGGCAAGTTATATCAGATCAAATATAAGGCATTTGTTAGTCTTATGAGTTAGTTTAGATTGAATGGTCACACAGTTTGATGAACTATCATCTCTTCTAATCAAAAAGTCTCTCTTGTTCAAATATAATCTTTTTCAAATCTTTATCAATTTTGATGGTATGCATAGTTTTTATTCTCCTGTGGAAACAAAAGCAAAACCTCTTCCCCAACATAACACATATCCTGGTTTCCAATCTGAGGTTAATACATCTTTAAAGTATACAGGATGGTTTAATTCAGCAGTTTTTCCTATTATCCAATGATTGTCCACAGCTGCCATTCCATTCTCATTAACATTTATAAAATTACAGTTAATAAAGCATTGTGCAATCTATTTCTGCCAGTCTTTATTACTACTTTCTTTTTATTAAGCATATCATTTAGAGTTCAATTAGGTCCTTCTATAATTGCTTGCCCTGTAGGATTGGGTGGAATACCTGAAATATGCTTTATTTTATATTATAAAAAAACTGTTTCATTTTAGTAGAGACATATGCTGGAGCATTGTCAGTCTTAATTTGTACAGGTATTCCCATGATGGTCATAACTTCTAACAAATGAGTGATTACAGAATCAGCCTTTTCAAACTCAAAGGAGTTTCCCTTTGAAATCCTGAATATGTATCTTGGTATGGTGTCCATACTTTAATTTCCCAAACTCTCCAAAATGAAATACATCCATTTGCCAAATTTCATTTCTTTGAGCACCCTTTTGGTTAGTTCCTGCAGATAGTAGAGTTTGGTAATAATAAGAATAGTAGGACATTTTGCTATAATGTCCATGACTTGGTGCCAAGTATGGAATATATGTATTATACCTAAGGGACGATTTCTATTTCTGGTTATTTCTTGTAACTGGATAAATAAAAAAGTCAATTCTGAATCATCTGGAACGAATTTAGCAATTTCAATATGTAAAGAAACTCTTTCTGCATATTGAGAGTCAGTCACTATATTAAGATATTCTGGAAATCTATTAATACTAGGAATGCCCTGTCTACAAGCCCTATTTAGGTGACCTTGTTTAGCACAATTAAAACATCTGACATTTTGATTTTTCTTCAAGCCTCTAGAAATCACCTCTGCTACCCAAACATCAACATGTTTTTAAGATTCAATATTGATTGTATCTCTGATCCATTCCTCTGTGGGTGCTGGTCTTGCTTTTAAAGGCTTAATTACTCTTTTGCATTGTGGATTAGCATTTCAAACTCAAAGATTCAATTATTGTTTATCTAGCTTACGGATTTGGTATCATTCTATTTACAGATAATGTCAATTCTTGTAAAAAAATTAGTGAACCTTTCTTTTGGGCCCTGTATAACTTTAGCAGTAAATGACACAGTTTTCTTTCCAACTTCTTCATCTCTGTCCCAAGCATTCAAAGCTGCTTCAAGGCATAGAGCCAAGATATGGTCATCATATATAGACCTGATGTCTTTATACATCAGCATAATCGCCCTCTCCAAGCAACTGGTCTTGGAAAATTTCCATACCTCTATCCCTACTTGGTTGTTCAATGGCCTCAGCCTCATCTTTGCACCAGGTCCTTCACTGTAATTCAGGACCAGGTTCCAATACTGTTAGAACCAGGTCTTTCCAGTCTTGAGGGTTAATTCTCTTCCTAGTTGACCATGAATTTTACTTCTGCCTCACAAAAGGAGAATGTATACCATATGAAACTATCATTTCTTTAAATCTCCTCAAATCAAGCATTTCCACAGGCATCCAGTCAGCTCTGACATAGCCTTGGGGATTCCTGTCATTTGACAGTTGTTCCTGTAAGGTAACTGGATAAATTAAGGTTGATTTTTTTTGAACTTTGGGCTGTTCCTTTCTAATTTCATAATGTAATGTTAAATTTGGTTTTCCTTTAAATTCCTCTGTCTTCGTCTGAATATCTCTATGATCTGTTTTAATGAGTTTTTCAAAGGCTTCTAACTTATCGTTTAAAATTATATTTTTTCGCCGGGTGGTGGTGGCGCACGCCTTTAATCCCAGCACTCGGGAGGCAGAGCCAGGCGGATCTCTGTGAGTTCGAGGCCAGCGTGGGCTACCAAGTGAGTCCCAGGAGAGGCACAAAGCTACACAGAGAAACCCTGTCTCGAAAAACCAAAAAAAAAAAATTATATTTTTTCTTTAGTAAGTATTTTTTTTCCATCACAGGCAATTTATTTTGTTCTATTCATTCACAGTTAATACAGAAAATACTTGGAAACATTTCCATATAATGTTTGACACAGAAATCATCAAATAGAAGTATACAATGTTGACAGGAGGCAGTACATTTATAATTTATAACCCCAAATGTATTTATAAATTAGAAATGGAAAGATCTACAAATGAAATTATGATCACCAAAATCATTTAATCTGTCAGTTTCTCATTCATTTTAATGTCTTAATAATATTCTATTGTATGAATAAGCCACATTTTATTTCTCTCCAGTATTTGATAGCTATTTGAGTTGTTTTAACTTTTTTACTATTATCAACACACTGCTGTAAACCTTCATGTACATGTTTCATAGGTGCACATTTTCAGTAGTTTGAGGTTATATTCCTAAGGGTAGAATTGTTGAGTAAAAGAGTAACAATGTTTTGCATTTTGACCAACCACCAAACTGTTTTGCCAAAGTGGCACACCATTTTACAATCTCACCAAATACTTGTTTTTAAGGCTCTGAATTTTGTACAAAAGCATTCAATCATTCTGTCAGACCAAACCAGGAAAAGTAAGCTATAGTTCAGAGCTGTTCTATTCCATTTACTATGCAAAGCCAATCTTGGCGTTTGCAACTCTCAGCCCTTTTGAGTATTCTTGCAGTGTTCACCTTTTCCTCCACCACTTTTTTTTCTTCTTTTTTTCTGGTTTATTTCTATCTATTACAAATATATAAAAAATCCTCCATCAACGCTGCTGATAGCAGCAGAACCTTGAGAAATATACCTTTGGTTTGCCTCAGAAAATGAACACATATTGCACTGTAAAGTTTATAAAATTGGCGCAAAACATTGTGATAATGTTACAATACAGTTTTAAGAGTTCAGTGACTAATGGGGAGCTGATGGGATACATGCAGAACTGTGAAAGCGATCTCACTTAGCCAGCTGTACACGTAGACTGTAAATCTACATTCAGATCATTTCTGAACTAAGACTATCATCTCAGTTTATCTGTTGAGGTCAACCAGGAAACCCTAGAATATACCTTGATTTTTGCAAAAAAACAAAATAGGGATAGGGGTTTCTTCAGCATTTCAGTCCACGAGTAACAGTATCCTAACAGGCAAAGTGTTTTCTCACTGTCAACATAGAATGAACTGCTGCTGGAGGTCCACTTGGACTTTAATTTGCATTAGCACTTACATGCATAGTAGTCCAAGTTGTTGACCTCATGACTTTTAAAAGTAACTCTAAAAAAGTAAAATGGCCCTTCTTGGAAGACTAAAGAAAGACATCCAGCCACAGTTGTAAAAAGTCTCATCAAAACAATATACCCTTTTATGAATTACGCCTCAATTAAAAAAAAAAGAAAAAAAGTAGCCCCAAATAAGAAGCAGCTCTGAAAAAGAAAATATAACTTAAGATATTTGAAAAAAAAAAACAAGGTGAATACAGGTTCAAAAGTAATTAAGATACATTTTCTTAAGGCTATCTAGAATTAGGCTTTAAAGAATTCTACCATTTCAAGTTTACCACTAGTTACTAGATACCTATTTACAAACAAGATGTTCACCTTTTTTGTTCCTTTATCAAGAGAAAAATCTACCTTCAGACTATGAGGGTGGTGATGGGGAGGGACTAGAAAACAAGATTCAAACAATCCCATGCAAATATCACATTTTTCAAATGGAAGAACTCCAAACTGCACTAGAAGTTCCAATCACTAAGACACTTTCCATTGAAATGATTTAGGTACAACTACATGGCACCAAGGTTTAGGCCTAATATAGGCCTGACAACCAAGTCCTTGTTTTCTGGAAGAAAGGCCTCAAAAGTCCCACTCAACTCCACATAACAATACTTCAAAGATCAATTAAGTTTTCCTTTCCTTAATATTTTTGTTTTTGACTTCTAATCTTAAAGACTAGATTAAAACTTAGCTCATTTCCCAGAAGGCATTGCTTCCCTTTGCTCTATGAAAGAGTCCACCAAGACCTCTTCCTCAAAACCATCTAGCCCCCAGCCTCCAGCCTGTGCTTGTGATGCATCTTTCTCAACATCCTGAAAAGGTAACGTAGGTAAAATTTGCTCATAAACATTAAAACTAGTTGTTAGAAAGACGTAACTAGCTTTATAATTTAAGTTTTAAAGCATAAATACTTGCAGCTTAATCTGCACTGACAATGATTGTCGAAGCCTAGAATTCAACATTTACAAATTCTCATTCACACACACAAAACACACTATTATCACACAACTTGTGTCTTGAGAGAATCTTCTGCTTTTTAAATCTTTGGCCTCCCAGTGAATCCCAACTTTTCCGAGTTCTGGTAGTTACCTGGACCACTGAGGTATTGCCACAAGACTTCTTCTCTTTTGAAACATCCTTTTTCTCTAGATATTAGGATAGCTACACCAGCTTGTTTCTTCTGTGGTGTATGTTGGTGTGGGATTATCTATTGCTTGATTTTTCATGGATGTGTTTAGCTTCTTTGGTTTGAATTTTCCCTTCTAGTGCTTTCTGTAGGACTGGGTTTGTAGACAGTATTGATTAAATCTGGTTTTATCCTGGAATATTTTGTTTACTCTGCTTATGGTGATTGAGAGTTTTGCTGGGTATAATAGTCTGGGTTGGCATCCATGGTCTCTTAGTGTCTGCATGAGATTTGTCCATGATCTTCTAGCTTTCATAGTCTCTATTGAGTAATCTGGTGTTATTCTGATGGGTTTACCTTTATATGTTACTTGGTCTTTTTCCTTTGTGGCTCTTAATATTTTTTCTTTGTTCTGTGTGTTTAGTGTTTTGATTATTATGTGGCGAGGGGACTTTTTTTTTTTGGATCCAGCCTATTTGGTGTTCTGTAAGCTTTTTGTATCTTCATAGGTATTTCTTTCTTTAGGTTAGGAAAGTTTTCTTCTATGATTTTGTTGAATATATTTTCTGTGCCTTTGAGTTGGTATTCTTCTCCTTCTTCTATCCCTATTATTCTTAGGTTTGGTCTTTTCATGGTGTCCCAAATTTCCTGGACGTTTTGTGTTATGACTTTTTTGTCTTTAGTGTTTTCTTTGACTGACAAATCTATTTTCTCTATCGTGTCTTCATTGTCAGAGATTCTCTGTTCCATCTCTTGCAATCGGTTGGTTATGCTTGTTTCTGTAGTTCCTGTTCGTTTAGTCAGGATTTCTATTTCCAGCATTCCCTCAGCATGTGTTTTCTTTATTGTCTCAAATTCATTTTTCAGATCTTGGAATGTTTCTTTCATCTGTTTAATTGCTTTTTCTTGGCTTGATTTGATTTCTTCCCATTTTTTGTTCGTTTTTTCTTCCATTTCTTTAAGAGAGTTTTCTATTTCCTCTTTAATGGAGTTTTTCAATTCCTCTTTAAGGGAAGTTTTTATTTCCTCTTTAAGAGAGTTTTTCATTTCCTCTTTAAGGAAAGTTTTTATTTCCTCTTTAAGGTAGTTTTTCATTTCCTCTTTAAGGAAAGTTTTTATTTCCTCATTGAGGGAATGTTTTATTTCTTCTTTAAGGGCCTCTATCATCTTCTTAAAGTCATTTTAGGGTTGATCTCTTCTGTTTCTTCTGTCATGGTATGTTTAGGTCTTGCAGGTGTAGAATCACTAGGTTCTGATGTTGCCATTTAGGTCTTTATGTTGTTGCCTGTATTTTTACACTGGCGTCTACTCATCTTTTCCTCTGTGCGGTGAAGGTGGTGTCTGTGTCTGAGAGTGCCTCTCTTGTTCTAATTTTTAGTCTTGGTTTAGTAGGGGTTTTTGGTTAAATTGGTGCTATTGGGCTATTTCTTCAGGGACAGCTGATTTCAGTCGGTGAATTATATACTTATGATTCTGGTGATCTGGTTTGGTGACTGGGTAGCGCCTTCTTCTGTGTTCCCAGGTCACGTTTTGTCCATTTGTCAACTCCTCAGCTGATCTTGTTTCTTCAGACTTCAAACTGTAGGCATCTGAATCCTCTCCCAGATGGGTTTCAGCTGAGCAGAGTAGTCTCACCAACACCTCCAAGTTGTTGGGTTTCACAGGATCAGCAGTTGGGCTCTGGGTTGTCCCCAGACGGAGTGTTCAGACTCGCCCTGGTTCCGACCCACGGAGATAGCCTCTTCCCCAGGTGTTGGGGCTAGGGGCGTCCCCGTTCCAAGCTGCATCCGCCCCTCTCCGTCCCCGGGCCTGTCCACCCCTGTGGCCCGCCTCCACAGGCCCACCTGTGTCCACTTGTCTCCGCCGCTGGGCCTGTATGTCCCTGTCAGCTGCCGCTGGGTCTGTCTGCCTCTGCAGGTGGCCAAGGGCATGTATGTCTCTGCCGGCTGCCACCGCGGGCCTACCTACCTCTGCTTGTCACTGCTGCCGGGCCCATCCACCTCTGCGAACTGCCACGGGGCCTGTATGTCTCTGCCAGTTGCCGCTGGGCCTGTATGTCCCTGTCGGCCGCTGCCACCGGGCCCTTCCACCTCCGGGAGTCACCGACCTTCATCTGCCTGTCTCCGCCGCATGGCTTGTCTACTTCTGTGGGTCGCCGCCAGGCCTGAATGTCTCTGTCGGCCGCTGCCACCGGTCCTGTCCACCTCCTTCTGCTTATCTCTGCTGCAGGGCCTGTCCACCTCTGTGGGCTGTCGCTGGGCCTGAATGTCTCCACCAGCCACCTCCGCCAGACCTGTCTACCTCCGCGGGCCACCGCCACAGGCCTACCTGCGTCTGCCTGTCTCCGCTGTTTAGAAAGTATTTTTAAGGCTGGCATATTATCAGTCAATTTCTGATATTTGGCATTGATATCAACTAACTTTTTAAGGGATAAAACAAGAATTACCAAGCTGATAATGCTTATAATTAACATTATGTAAATCACAGCTAAGGTAATTATCTCCTCATTTACAGAGACCTAACTCCCTCCATCATAATAGTGTTTCCTATTTTTTTAACATGGGAAATACTCTCTCTCTCTCTCTTTCTTTAACTAATTCATCCTTTTAAAAATCTCAGTTGTCTCACCAAATCTGCTGATGTTGACAATGAATTAGTGTGTGGCTAAGATTGCTGTGCAGCACATCTGGGCAGAGAACACAGGTGGTGCACAGTCTGGCTGAGAACAGCTGTCCCTGATCACATGTCAGCAGCCTGAGGACAGGGTCCAGGGAAGTCCACAACCCACAGGAAAAAGTAGCCAAAGAGCCAGCAGTCTGAAAGGAAGATACAAGGGAACGTACAAAAGCAGCACATGTGTGGTTGGCAGGAAGTGAAAACACAGAGCTGCCTGAAGACAGAGTTGTCCAGATGTGAGGGACTAACTGCAGTGGCTTTTGGAACCCAAGTGCCTTTCGAGTTCGGGGCTTGTGGAGGTTGTTGTAGAAAAGCTGCAACAGGAAAATCCCAGACCCACTCAGAAGGCTTGGGGAACAAAAGGAAAAGCCAGCCGGCCATGTGGCAATTCCAGTGGGTGCAACTCCCACACACAGCTCTGGAGGGTGCCTGTGGCTGCAAATCTATGAGCAAGTGGCTGTTTCCTGAATTTGTGTCCCAAAATTTGAACACCAGATGATGTGTGTTCAAATTAGCAGCCCCCAGTTGCCTCCTTCCTCCCCGATTCCTTCATCCCAAAGGGCTGAACTCCTCTCTCTGCCCCTCCTCACCACTTCCTGAGCTCTCTGTCTACAGTCCTCCAAATCTATAGTCAGTAGTGGCTAGCTCCACCTTCTGACTCAAAGCAAGCTTTATTTGTTAGAACACAATCAGAAAACCACACAACAGAGGTCCCTGATGGGGAAGATGAGGAAATCTGGGCCAGATGCCCAAGGTCACCAGCTTAGAAGTGATGGCATTTGATTCTGTATCAATCCTATACATCATTCCAATGCCTTTTAAAAATCATTTAAAGATTTTATATGTTTGTGGGTGAGGTATGCCTGTGTAACTACACACCTGTGGATCTCTGAAGGAATCTGTACTCATCTTCAACCATGAGTCCTAGGGATGGAACTGAGGTCCAGACTTGGCAGCAAGTGCCTATATTCCCTCAGCCAACTTGCCTGTCTAAAGCCTCTCCTGTTAGCTGCTGTGTTATACTGATTCCATATTGGCTAAACAATGGAGAGCTGTATCATTGGCTATAAGTCACATACTGTCCTGAACTCCTATGCTGGGCAAGATTTACCATTCCCATTTTACAGATGAGGATCAGAGGGCTGAGAATGCAGCCCAGTTGCTAGAATGCTTGCCTAAGAAGCCCAGAGCCCTGGGTTACACCACCTATAAATTGAGCACGGTAGTGCACAACTGTAATCCCAGCCTTTGAGAGGTAGAGGCAGGAGGATTGTCTTAAATCATATAATTTTACAAGTGCTAGTTGATATTTGTAGTTTCCTGGTTTTACAATTAAATCTCAATGTTTATTTAATTTTATGTACAGGAATAAGTTGGAATCCTGTCTCTTTTCAGTCACTCTCCATCATGTCTTAAAGGCTGGGTTTATCAATAAAGATGACACTCACCTTTAGATAGCTTGACTGACCAACAAGTTTTGCATATCCCTGCTGCCCACTTCCCAACAGAATTACAGATGGCCCCATGCACCCCTTGCTTTTTCCATGGGCTCTCGTCATCCTAGGACAGGCCCTCATGCATGTATGTCAACTGCTTTACACAATGGTACCATCCCTCCTTCCACACAACAACTAATGTTTTTATTATAAGGGTGTTCAAGAAATTTGGACGACCCAATATACTTTTGTGTTCTTTCTTTTTTTGATTAAGAATTTTTTTTTATTCATTAGTACTTTGTCTCTTAACCCCATGTCTTTACCTATGGGAGGTGCACCACTGTCTTTTGTTTACAAATCGTAGGGAGCAGGGTCATGGGATCCACTCAACTTCCTTTCTTATTTCTTTCCAGACAAAAACAACCCCCGTGAGGCCTTCATCTGTAACTGTGACCGCCAGGCTGCTCTCTGCTTCTCCAAGACTCCATACATCAAGTATTACAAAGGCGATCGCTGTTAAACTTGTTACCTCAGTTACTGGTACACCATCCTTGCCTGCCTGGTTGTGTTCACTACACACTGTGCACTCTAATAAAGCACATATTGACAGAGCTATGCATTGGTGATTGTATTCTCTGTCTACAAAACATAACTAGAACCTCAGAGAATATCATTCCATTGTTATTCCATGTTCCATATATACTTCATTGGAAACTGAAGTATAATGGGAAAGACATTTCCCTTGAAGTGTCATTTAAGAGCCCAGCCATGCCTTTCTTCCCAGATGCAAGGCAGAGGCAGAGGCAGAGGAAGGCAGATCTCTTGAGGTCAAGGCAAACCTAGTCTTGAAAACAAAACGAAGAAGGAAGACGAGGAGGAGGAGGAGGAGGAGCACAAGGAGGGGAAAGAGAAGGGTAAGGGGAAGAGGAGGTGGAGAAGGAAGAAGAGGAAGAAGGAGAAGAACTCAGTCTGAGATATATAGTGGGATGGGGATAGTTACATTTGATTATGCTGTGGAACATTTGTTTAAATGATGCAAAAATTTATTGCATTCTTTTATTTGCATTTGTTTAACTCTATCAAGCTGTGTTACTTTAACTGTCTAAAATACTTGATTGGTCTAGTAAAGAGCTGAATGGCCAATATCAATGCAGGGGAGAAGATAGGTGGGGCTGGCAGGCAGAGAGAATAAAGAGGAGCACATATCTCCAGAGATGAAGTAGGAATAAGAAAAGGAGGAGAGGAGCATGAAAAGGGCCAGCCACCCAGCTACACACAAGCTATGGAATAAGAAATAAAGAAAGGTGTACTGAAATAGAGAAAGATAAAAGCTCAGAGGCAAAAGGCAGAGAGGTTAATATAAGCCAAGAAAAGGTTACTGTAAATAAGCCAAGTTAAGGTCGGGCATTCATAGAAAAGAATAAGCATCCCAGTGTTTATTGGGAAGCTAGGAGCTGGGTCCCCAAAGAATCAAAAGACTAAAAGAGTAATACAACCAACTTCAGGGGACAGAAAAGGAAGGAGAGGGGAGAGATGAGGCAGGGATAGTGACAGGAAGGAGGGAGAGAGAGATGGAAAGGAACGAGAAGACAGAGGTAGGAGGAGAGAGAAAAGAGGAAGAAGCAGTGTCACGTGGGCAGTAAACGACCATCTTGGCACTAAAAATAACTGGATTCAAAGTGCTTCTGCTCTGTGCTCATTCTAGAAATGGGGATACGGAAACCACACTGGACTGATTGTAAATGACCCAAAGACAGGATTACATCCTGGTGGACTTCCAGTCTTCACTGTGCCTAAACACACACTACAGGATAATTGTCCCAGTAAAGAACACAGCAGACTAACTTTTTGATCAAACAAAAAGAACACTTTGTTTCCTCTACCTTTCAATAACATCTGACCCCATAGGTTAATCTCTGGTTCCCTGCTTATATTTGTTTATTTGTTTCCAGACAAGGATTCTCTGTCTAGCCCTAGGTTTCCTGGAACAATTTCAGGAGACCATGCTGACCTCAAACTCAGAGATCCATCTACATCTGCCTCCCAAGTACTGAGATTAATGATGGACACCCCCACACCCCACAGAAGATGCTTTTCATAAATATATGTTTAATAGAATTCACAGATTCTGAAGTATCAGGACAATATCTGCTGGAACATAGTGTTCTAAGTTATCCTCACATGTTTGAGAAAGACTGCAGGTGAGAACTGATCTCCTGTAGGTCCATACTCCTCCCTCAGCTGTACCTTCTTCTCTCCAGGTGCTGCCAGACTCATGACCACTGCTGTTCTCAAGTCAAGAAAACTGCAAATTCCTCATAAGGAACCCCTAAACCAGGGCCTACTCATACTTGTGCTCTGGGAATGAGATCACCTGCAGTGGTACATTTATACTCCAGGACATCTGGACTCTGCTTAGTCCTGAGCAGGTTTGGAAGGGACACAGAAGTAACAAGGACAGGCCAAATTGGTGGTCATTTCCTTGGTCTCATTTGACCTCAAAACAGTCTTATCAGGTAGACACTAAAATATAGATGAGGTCACTGATGAGGAAGATGAGGAAGGCAGGGCCACTTGCTCAAGGCCAGCTTAGAAGTGATGGCATTTGGTTCTGGAACACAGATCTGCAGCATTCCAAAGCCTCTGTTTAAAAACATTTCAAGATTTTAGGTATTTCTGGGGCAAGCATGCCTCTGCCACAACACAGGTGTGGAGGTCTGAGGACAACTTGCAGAATTCGGTTCTGTCCTTCACCCATGGGAGTCCTGGGGATGGAACTTGGGTTCAGACTTGGCAGCAAGTGCCTTTATTCCCTGAGCCATCTTGCCTGCCAAAGCCTCTCCTGTTAGCTGCTGTGTTATACTGATGCCATATTGACTAAACAACTGAGAGCTGATCATTGGCTATAAGTCAGATACTGGACTAAACACCTATGCAGGGCAAGATTTATCATTCACATTTTACAATGAGGATTCAGAGGGCTGGGGATATAACTCAGTTGCTGGAGTGCTTGCCTAGCATGCACTGCACAGAGTCCTGGGTTCTACCTCCAGAACACATGAATTGAGTGTGGTGGTGCACACCTGCAACCCTGCACTTGAGAGGTGGAGGCAGGAGGATTGTTTTAAGTCATATAATTTTAGAAGTGGTAGTTGATATTTGTAGTTTTCTAGGTTTTAGGATCAAATATCCATGTTTATTTATTTTTATGTGTAGGAATGAGTTTGTCTTCTTCAGTCACTGTCCACCATGTCTTTAGAGCCTGGGTCTCTCACTAAACGTGACACTCACCTTTAGCTAGCCTGACTGACCAACAAGTTTTGGGCATACATGCTCCTCACTTCCCTACAGAGTTACAGATGCCCCAAGCACACCTTGCCTTTTCAAGGGCTCTGGGCATCCTAGGTCAGGCCTGCATGTGCCTTTGGCAACCACTTTACCAATTGTGCCATGGGAGCCCAGAAAAGTTTCCCAGTTAGATCTGGTCTTGCTTTACACAGCAGGGCTGAATTAGGGGATGGCTGGACCACGTGTATGGTCACCAGGTGTCTGAGGTGGTCTGCATTTGGCTGTGCTGGGGAGAGGTCTTTTGCTCCGCCCTTGGCATTCCTTTAAAAGCATTTGGCAGAGACAATCTAGGCCCGATGGATTAGGATCTAGTTCCTCTCGAGCCTATGCTGGGTTTTCTGTCTGTCTCTCTCTAGTTATATTTCTATCTAATATTTCCTGCTGCTCCTGCTCAAGAGTACCCTGGGGAAAAGTGGGGTGAAACAGCCCCACACACTGTGCCATCTCCCCAGCACACAAAAATGATTTTATTTTTATAAATTCCAACTATTTGGGCACCCAATGCACTTTTTTGTCTTAGACTCTAACCATGAGTCTGCACAAATGTCAGTTCCATCAGTTTCCTTTGGTTACAAATCGTAGGGTACATTATCATGAGCCACTCACAACTTCCTTTCTTGTTTCTCTGCAGTCAAAACAACCCCTGTGAGGACTTCATCTCCAACTGTGACCACCAGGCTGCCATCTGCTTCTACAACACTCCATACACCAAGCATTACAAAAGCATTCACTGTTAGATTTGTCACCTCAGTGACTGGGACACCTTCCTTGCCTGCCTAGTTCTATTCACTACACACTGTGTCCTCTATAAAGCACCTATAGAAAAGAACTTGGCTTTGGTTGTTGTATTCTCTGTCTACCAAACATTTCTAGATCCTCAGAGAACATCGTTCCATCTAGCCCTGGAAGCTGAAGATGAATGCAAAAGACAATGCCATTAGGAGAGCTCCTTGAAGAGTGGGTGATGAGCCTAGCCATGTCTTTATACCAGAACTCTGTGCTAGAGAGGAAGAGGCAGAAACAGAAGCAGAGGCAGGTAGATCTCTTGAGTTCAAGGCCAACCAGGTTTAAAATTCGAGTTCCAGGACAACTAAGACTATTACACTAAGAAATTCTCTCTGGAAAAATGAAAAAAAAAGAGAGGCAGCAGGAGGAGAAGGG